>NC_051159.1:67830145-67853627 GCF_013339745.2 Dermacentor silvarum | reverse complement strand
AGGATCTTTGCAGTGATTTACGCATCGACACAGCACTTTCAGTAGAAGGTATTTGACCTTCCTGGGGCAAAATTTTAGTGTGCTTACCGTTTTTCTATTTTTTCGGGCAATCTGAGCATCGCACATCCACTTATTCAATACGTAGGTGGGCGTCAGCATGTCCCTTTGGAGTGATTATGCAGCGATTCAGCATTTTCGACAGAAGTGATTGAACTCTGCTGGGGCAACATTTTAGTGGGGTATACGCTTACCGTATTTCTAATTTTTCGAGCAGCTGAACATCGAGTTTCGAATTATTTTAGGCGTAAATGGGCGTCACGACGTCCCTTTGGATTGATTTGTTCAGCGGTTCAGCACTTTCCAAAGAAAATATTGAAGTCTGCTGGGACAAAATTTTATTTGGCTTACCGTTTTTCTATTTTTCGGTCAAGCTGAACATAGCGTATCCACTTCTTCAGGACGTAAATCGGCGTCAGGATGTCTCTTTGGAGTGATGTATGCAGCAATTTAGCATTATCGACAGAAGTCGTTGAAATCTGCTGAGGCAACATTTTGGTGGGCTATAGGCCCACCAAAATGTTGTAATTAAAAGTATTTGTAATTTATCGAGCAAGCTGAACATGGCGTATCCACTTAATCAGGACATAAATCGGCGTCAGGATGTTGTTTTGGAGGGATTTATGCAGTGATTCAGCATTTTCGACAGAAGTGATTGAACTCTGCTGGGGCAATATTTTAGTGGGCTATAGGCTTACCGTATTTCTTTTTTTCCGGCAATCTGAACATCGGCCATCCACTTATTCAGGACGTAAATCGTCGTCAGCATGTCCCTTTCGAGTGACTAATGCAGCGATTCAGCATTTTCGACAGAAGTGATTGGACATTGCTGGGGCAACATTTTAGTGGGCTATAGGCTTACCGTTTTTCTATTTTTCGGTCAAGCTGAACATCGCACATCCACTTAATCAGGACGTAAATCGTCGTCAGCATGTCCCTTGGAGTAATTTATGCAGCAATTCAGCATTATCGACAGAAGTGGTTGAAATCTGCTGAGGCGACATTTTAGTGGACTATAGGCTTACCGTTTTTGTAATTTTTCGAGCAGCTGAACATCGAGTTTCGAATTATTTTAGGCGTATATGGGCGTCACGACGTCCATTTGGATTGATTTGTTCAGCGGTTCAGCACTTTCCAAAGAAAATATTGCAGTCTGCTGGGAAAAAAATTTATTTCGCTTACCGTTTTTCTATTTTTCGGGCAAGCTTAACATGGCGTATCCACTTATTCAGGACGTAAATCGGCGTCAGGATGTCGCTTTGGAGTGATGTATGCATGCAATTCAGCATTTTCGAAAGAAGTGATCGAACTGTGCTGGTGCAACATTTTAGTGGACTATAGGCTTACCTTTTTCAAAATTTTCGCGCAAGCTGAACATGATGCATTCACTTATTCAGGAGGTAAATCTGTGTCAGGATGTCCCTTTGGAGTCATTTATGCAGCGATTCAGCACTTTTGATAGATGTGATTGAACTCTGCTGGGCCAATATTTTACTGGGCTATAGGCTTACCGTATTTCTATTTTTCTGGCAATCTGAACATCGCCCATCCACTTAATGAGGACGTGAATCGCCGTCAGCACGTCCCTTAGAGAGATTTATGCAGCCATTCATCATTATCGACAGAAGTGATTGAACTCTGCTGGGGCAATATATTAGTGGGCTATAGGCTTACCGTATTTCTATTTTTCGGGCAATCTGAACATCGCCCATTAACTCATTCAGGACGCAAATCGTCGTCAGCATTTTCCTTTGGAGTGATTTATGCTGCGATTCAGCATTTTCGACAGAAGTGATTGAACTCTGCTGGGGCAATATTTTAGTGGGCTATAGGCTTACCGTATTTCTATTTTTCGGGCTATCTGAACATCGCCCATCAGCTTATTCAGGACGTAAATTGTCGTCAGTATGTCCCTTGGAGTGATTTATGCTGCGATTCAGCACTTTCGACCGAAGTTATGTAACTCTGCTGAGGCAACATTTTGGTGGGCTTATAGGCTTACCGTAGTTCCATTTTTCGGGCAATCTGACCATCGCACATCCACCTATTCAATACGTAGGTGGGCGTCAGCATGTCCCTTTGAGTGATTTGAGCAGCGACTCAGCATTTTTGACAGAAGTGATTGAACTCTGCTGGGGCAACATTTAGTGGGCTATAGGCTTAGCGTATTTCTTTTTTTCGGGCAATCTGAACATCGCCCATCGACTTATTCGACACGTAAGTCGGCGTCAGGATGTCCGTTTGGAGTGATTTATGCAGCAATTCAGCATTTTCGAAAGAAGTGATTGAACTGTGCTGGGGCGACATTTTAGTGGACTATAGGCTTACCGTTTTTTCTATTTTTCGGGCAAGCTGAACACGGGGCATCCACTTATTCCGGACGTAAATTGGCCTAAGGCTGTCACTTTGGAGTGATATTTGAAGCGATTCAGCACTTTCCACCGAAGGGATTCGACCTTGCTGATACAACATTTTAATAGGCTATATAGGCTTATCGTTCTTGCTATTTTTCCGGGCAAGGTCAACCACGTGTATGCATTTATTCAGGGTGTATATCGCCATCAGGAGGTCCCTTTGCAGTGATTTACGCATCGATACAGTACTTTCAGTAGAAGGTATTTGACCTTCCTGGGGCAAAATTTTAGTGTGCTTACCATTTTTCTATTTTTCGGGCAATCTGAGCATCGCACATCCACTTATTCAATACGTAGGTGGGCGTCAGCATGTCCCTTTGGAGTGATTTATGCAGCGATTCAGCATTTTCGACAGAAGTGAATGAACTCTGCTGGGGCAACATTTTAGTGGGCTATAGGCTTACCGTATTTCTAATTTTTCGAGCAGCTGAACATGGAGTTTCGAATTATTTTAGGCGTAAATGGGCATCACGACGTCCCTTTGGATTGATTTGTTCAGCGGTTCAGCACTTTCCACAGAAAATATTGAAGTCTGCTGGGAAAAAATTTTATATGGCTTACCGTTTTTCTATTTTTCGGGCAAGCGTATCCACTTATTCAGGACGTAAATCGGCGTAAGGATGTCCTTTGGAGTGATGTATGCAGCAATTCAGCATTTTCGAAAGAAGTGATCGAACTGTGCTGGTGCAACATTTTAGTGGACAAATTTTGAAAAAAGGTATAGGCTTACCTTTTTTCAAAATTTTCGCGCAAGCTGAACATGGTGCATTCACTTATTCAGGAGGTAAATCAGTGTCAGGATGTCCCTTTGGAGTGATTTATGCAGCGATTCAGGACTTCCGACCGAAGTAATGGAACTCTGCTGAGGCAATATTTTAGTGGGCTATAGGCTTACCGTATTTCTATTTTTTCGGGCAATCTGAACATCGGCCATCCACTTATTCAGGACGTAAATCGGCATCACGATGTCCCTTTGGAGTGATTTATGCAGCGATTCAGGACTTTCGACCGAAGTAATGGAACTCTGCTGAGGCAATATTTTAGTGGGCTTACCGTATTTTTATTTTTCAGGCAAGCTGTACATCGCCCATCCACTTAATCAGGACGAAAATCGCAGTCCCCAGCATGTCCCTTTGGAGTGATTTATGCAGCGATTCAGCACTTTCGACAGAAGTGATTGGACCTTGCTGGGGCAACATTTTAGTGGGCTATAGGCTTACCGTTTTTTCATTTTTCGGGCAAGCTGAACATCGCACATGCACATATTCGGTACGTAAATCGGTGTCAGGATGTCTCTATGGGACAACATATTTTTCGGGCAAGCTGAACATCGCGTGTCGATTTATTCAGGACGTAAATTGTCGTCAGGACGTCTCTTTGGATGGATTTGTGCAGCGATTCAGCAGTTTCCACAGAAGGAATAGGATTTTGCTGGGACAACATTTTAATGAATTTTAGATTTACTGTATTTTCTATTTTGCGGGGAAGCTTAACAGCGTGTATCCATTTATTCAGGGCGAAAAGCGGCGTCAGGATGTACCTTTGAAATGATTTATGCAGCGATTCAGCACTTTCGACCGAAGTAATTGAACTCTGCTGAGGCAACATTTTAGTGGGATACCGTATTTCTGTTTTTCGGGCAATCTGATTATGCAACATCCACTTATTCAGGACGTAAATCGGCGTCAGCATTTCCCTTTGGAGTGATTTATGCAGCGATTCAGCATTTGCGACAGAAGTGATAGAACTTTGCTGGGGCAACATTTTAGGGGCATCTTTCGTAAAAATAGAAAAAATAGAAAAAATTTACCAATTTTTTCTATTTTTCGGAGAAGCTCAACATTGCGTATGCATTTACTCAGGGCGTAAACCATCGTCAGGACGTTCTTTTGGAGCGATTTATGAAGCGATTCACCACTTCCGACAGAAGTGATTGGACCTTGCTTGAGACATCCTTTTAATGGGCTATAGGCTTACCATTTTTTTTTCTATTTTTCTGGGTAAGTTGAACAGCGTGTATCTTTTATTCAGGGCCTAAATCGGCATCAAGACGTCCCTTTGTAGTGATTGACGCAGTGATACAGCATTTCGGATTGAAGTGATTGGACCTTGCAGGGACATTTTAGTCAGCTATAGGCTTGCCGTTTTTTCGATTTTTCCGGACAAGCTGAAATTCGTTTATTAATTCTTGGTGCAAGAGTGAAAGCGCGCGAGTGTGAACTGACGATGGCGGCTCCATCACGCTCGCCCGAGGTAGGAAAGTGGGGAGGAAGCTCTCCTTCTCCGTTGCGCGCAGGGCACCGGGGGAGGGGAGTTCTACTCTGGCGGCTGATGCGTGTGGCGCGGGCGCGCGGGCCGTGCGTTGAGTACAGAGCCTATATGCGCCGAGCGCTTGCGTTGTTCGAGAGGCAGCACAAATGTCAACTCTCTCATCGCTGAAGCCGCGCTTTCTCACTCCAGCGTTTTCACAGCGACTTTCCACGGTCATCCAGTGAGATGTGTTCATGTCGGCTTATGCGGGCGTGATACCAAGCTTGTTAATCTAGTTAGTACGCTTATGTTTACAATTGTATACGGTGGAATAAACTACTAGCCTTACTTTGTATATTTGTCTTCTACGTTGCTTTCCAAATCTATGCTTCACCTTTCTGGCGAAACTGCAACTTCCTTTTTCCTTTTTTTTGTTTCAAATTTTGGTGTAAGCCAAGCTACAGTTATCCTTTGTACAGCGCATAAATCGCCGTGTTGACGTGCCTACGGAGTGATGTCCGCACAGATTTAGCGATTTCGAGAGAAGTGATTTGACCTGGCTTGGCTAACAGTTTAATGGGATAGGCATACTTTTTTCCATTTTTTTTTCGGACAAGCCAATGTGCGCGTATCCGTTTATTCGTGGCGCAGGTCAGCGTCTACGACCGCATGGGAGGGGGGGGGGGGTCGTGCGCCGAACCAGCGGTTTCGCGAACGGTGAGTGGACCTGGTGCGGCCAAACCAGGCTTACCGGGATTTTTTTCCGGGAAACCAATAATCTGCGCGTATACGTTTAGTCATCTGCCGGCGGGAACGCGTGCATGGGGAGTGATGCATGCGCCCAACTAGAGCGTTCGATAAACGCAATTGAGCAGGCAGGGCTAACATTTTAATTGGCTATAGGTTTATTTTTTTTCTTTCACTTTTCGGCAAAACCAATCTGCGTGTATTCGCTTAGTCATGGCGTTAGTTGGCATCATCAGGAGCTTGGGGAACGATGTACGTGCCGAACCAGAGAGGTATAGAGAGAAAGTTTATTGATGGGAAAGACCGACCGATCGACCTCAGCTAGTGTGCGCTAGTCTGCTAGTCTACCCTGGGGAAAACGGAAGTGAAAGTACTGCGATAGACGATGATGAGAAGAGACGCAGTGAGTCCCTATGTACATTAGACGGTGGATCTGGCTGAGCAAACGTTCTAATGGGCTATATAGACTTACCTTTCTTTCCTTTTTTCAGGCAAGTAAGTCTTCTCGAATCTATTTATTTGTCGCGTAAATCGGCGTCAGCGCGTACATGGGTTGTGATGTTGCGCCGAACCAGCGCTTTCGAGAAAAGTGATTGGACCTGGCTGGGCCAACATTCTAATATGCTGTAGGCTTACCTGATTTTCATTTTAGAGCGCAGCTAGCGCCCGTTCCTGCGGCGAGCGTCGGCCGTCAGCGTCCTTCGTAAGCGAGCGAACGAGCACCGCGCAAGATGAAAGAGCAAACGCGGAGCGCAACAGGGGTTGAAAGAGGCGATAGCGAAGAGAGCGCAAGGAGGAGGCTGCAGCGGAACCATGAGGCGGAAAGCGGAGGAGGAGTGTATGGCGAAAGCGTGAGAAGAAAAGCGTAGTGCCGCGCAAGACGGGCTCTGCGGCAGTGATGGCGACGAGATGGCGCCAGAGTAGCGCGCGTCGTCTGTTCAGCGATGACGCCAACGATACCATATATGAAAACAAAGCACTGCATGAGGGGTGGTCTGTGTGCGGCGGCTGCTGTAAATCGCGCCTACGCGTCACCCCTGCGCTGCCTCTCGCGATCTCCCGATTAGCGAGGCAGTCACACCAGACTAAGCTCCGTTTGCAACGTGCCGCACGAGACCGATTGTCCGCGCCAGCCAATACATTTCGAAATGAAAGCACGTATACAGCTGCGCTCAAATTTCGTATTAGGGAGTATCGTAATCGTCGTTGATTTTTTTGGCAAACCAGTCTGCGTGTATCCGTTTATTACTCGTGTAAATCGGTTTCAGCACGTGCATGAGGAACGATGTCAGCGCCAAACCAGTGCTTTAAAGAAAGGTGATTAGACCTGGCTGGGCCAATGTTGTAATGGGCTATAGGCGTACCTTTTTTTTCCATCTTCACACGCAAGCCAGTTGGAGTGTAACGGATTATTATTTGCGCAAGTACATCGGGAAGGATGTGTGCGCCCAACCAGCGCTTTCGTGAAGAGTGATTGGACTTGGCTCTACCAACATTGTAGCGAGCTATAGGCGTACCTTTTGTTTCGCAGGTAATTCTGCGCGATTTCGTCTATTCATCACGTAAATCCGCGTCAGCACGTGTGTGAGGAGTGATGCGCGCAACGAAACAGCGTTCTCGAAAAAAGTGAGTGGACCTGACTATATATATATATATATATATATATATATATATATATATATATATATAGAGAGAGAGAGAGAGAGATCGATAGAACGATAGATAGAGGGGCTGGAAAAGCCCTAATGGAGAAAGAAGAAATGAAATAATTTCATACTCTGCCGCTCCCAGCATAGTGCAGGATGTAGACGTGTTAGGTAAGGTAAAGTGCAGTGACAATATAGATTAGTGAGGTCTAGGATATCTCTCAATTTGAAGCGAGTAAGAGTAAAATTAGTCAAGAAGAAACAACCCAACCTAGAAGCAGTTAGGGTAAAAGCAGACCAATTCAGGCTGGTACTCGCAAACAAATTTGCAGCTTTATAACAGAAAGACGGCAATGAATGAAACCATAACTAGGCTGATCTCAGAAGCAGCAATTGAAGTGGGAGGTGAGGCTCCAAGAAAACCAGTAGGTAAGCTCGCCCAAGTAACAAAGGACCTCACAAAGAAACGACAAAGCACGAAAGTGCCCAACTCATGAGATCGGATAGAATTCGCGGAACTGTCAAAACCGATTAACAAGAAGAAAGTACGGGATATTCGAAATTGTAACGTGGAAAAGATTGAGGAAGTCGTAAAAATGGACGCCGCATGGAATCAGTAAGAATAAAACTTGGCATAGGACAAGGCAAGATGTATGCACTGAAAGATAAGCAAGGTAATATCATCAGCAATTTCAATGACATAGTAAAAGCAGCGGAAGAATCCTATGCTGACCTGTATACAGTGCCCAAAGCAGCCAAGCTACTTTCATTCGAAGTAGTGATTAACAGGATACATAGGCTCCTTCTAGAACCAGTGATGAAGTTAGAAGGGCCTTGCAAGACATGACACGGGCAAAAGCGGCTGGAGAAGATGGAACAACAGTCGACTTAATAAAAGACGGAGGAGAAATCATGTTCGAAAAGCTTGCAGCCCGTTATACACAATGCCTAACGACTTAAAGTGTACCAGAGAGATGGAAGAATGCCAACATTACACTAATCCATAAGAAGAGAGATGTTAAAGAACTGAAGAATTAGCGACCCAATATCTTGCTTTCAGTATTTTATAAAATATTCATCAAGATATTTTTCAGTAGAATCAGGGCAAACATCAACCAAGAGAACAAGCTAGCTTCAGGAAGAGATATTCTACAATGGATCACATCCATGTCATCAATCAGGTAATTGAGGAATCTGCGGAGTACAATAAACCCCTCTATATGGCTTTCATCGACTACGAAAAGACATTTGATTCAGTAGAGATACCAGGAGTCATAGAGGCATTGCGTAATCAACGAGTGCAGGAAGCATACGTGAATATCTTGAGAAATATCTACAAATATTCCACAGCTACAATGGTCCACGCATACATCGCTACCGATGCTAAAGCTTGTGCTGACGCCATTTCACGCAACGAATAAACGCGCATGCCCGAATTGGCTTCCGCGAAAAGAAAAAGCTTCACCGGCGATTACGATACTCCTTAATGCAAAATTGGAGCGCAACTGTAGCGTGTTTTCATTAAGCGATATATTAACTGGCACGGACAATTTGTCTCGTGCGGCACGTTGCAAACGGAGCGAAGTGTGGCGCGACTGCCTCGCTGATCGGGAGATCGTGAGAGGCAGCGCGTGGGTGACGCGTGGGCGCGATTCATAGCAGCTACTATTGGTATATGGCCAATGCAGCGAACGGTTCATAAGGCGCTCGAATGTGGGTGCCGCGGTGAAAAAAGAAAAAAAAATGAAACTTGAATTTGCAACATCCCTTTCCTTGGCCTGAAGCTAAAATTACCTTCTCACAGTGTCTTTCCGCAAAGTGGCAAAGCGATGGTAATTTAAAGTGTAAAGCACGCGGTTCTATATAGTCAGCATGCCAACCGTGTCATCCTTCGGGAGGGAGTAGGAACATTTAGTAACATCGTATGCTATACAACCGCGCGGTGTAAACACAAAATTTGCGACCTAAGCAGAACATGTTGCCGAGCCACAGAGGACACCAAGTGTTGATCTTGATGTTCTGGAATGCCCTATACCATCTTTTGCGTACAATTACCAGCCTATTGTTTCACACGTGACAGCATTGTCCGCCATGTTACGCGACAGCCCCGATATCGCTCCAGAGAATCCGCGTAGCGAGGGTGGCCTTGCCCTTTATAGCAGCATGGTAAGATCACTGCGCGAAAGAGGCCTTCAGTTCCCGACTCAGCGACTATTTTAGTCAGGTGTCAATGTGAAATAGGCTACGTATTTTCAACACAGGCTGGAGCTTAAACATGATCGTTGCTGAAATTTCTCGTACATCAGCTTAAATTTTTCCTAAGCGACATTGCCAGCGGTATGCGTAAACATCAAAGTTAAACCACTAAGCGGCAAACCACCTTATACATTGCTTTTCTGTCATATATATATATATATATATATATATATATATATATATATATATATATATATCCTCACTGACCCGATTTACGGAGAACAGAGAAGCTACGCGCTCATTCGTTGTCGACTATCTTTCTGCGACACCCATCAGGACTAGGTCGTAAATTCTTCTGAGAAAAGATCCAGAACGAGATCAACGATAGCCATTTTGTCATTATTTTGGCGGAACAGGCACTGACCTGTACTATGTTTTGCTGGATGCCGCTTCGACGCTCGCCGAGCCGGCTGCAGGTGAAGCCCTCGGAAATACGGCATCGTGCAGCGGCTTGTCCCGGAAGTATGGCGAATGCTTCACTTATACTATAGTGCTCTTGGTCGGATAATATTGCGGCCGCAACCATTTTTCCTCGAGGTTTAACTCGTTTTAGGAGTGTTATTGTCGCTTTATGTCTGGTAAGGGCTGTTATGATAATCTGAACCCCTATGCGATATTTCTTTTTTTTTTTCTTTCGTAACGCGTTTTCTCAATCGCCAGTGTTTTCAGCGCGCGCCACTCATGTTAGCGAAGCTGGCGGCACGGTAATGACCAATTTTTGATGTCTACCCAAAAGACATTTCCCGCCTTCTTGGGTAGTTTACGCCACAATGAGCAGGTATCTTAGGGGAAGAAAAAAAAAAGATACCGAGCTGCCATGCAGGCGAAGTGTCGCCAGAAAGTATCGAATTGCTGATGTCCGAGACAAAGGAGCTTACTTCCAGTGGCTTCAGTTGATGGCGCTCGATGCGCTATCCAGCCCCCTAATGTAGAGATCACTGCGGACAGGTCCTCCGAGCCCGAGAGCTTAATTTCAATGACCCGCCAGCGTAGTGTTCTGCTTCCCGCAAGTAAATCACTAGAGGAGCAATCTTATGATACGGCATACGTTTCTTCACCATTCCTGCATATTGCGTATGTAATGGCAGCCGCTGCTTCCAGGCTACCATTTAAAAACTAACATTGCGATTATTAATCATCATCATCAGCAGCATATATTTATGTCCACTCCTGGATGAAGGAGATCTCCCTGAGATCTCCAATTAACCCTGTCTTGCGCTAGCTGACTCCAATTTGCGCCTGCACATTTCCTAACTTCATCAACCCACCTAGTTTTCTGCCGTCCTCGACTGCGCTTCCCTTCTGAGGAGGTGGCGGCCAGGCACCGCCTGACCACCATCCTTCAGTGAATTTTTTTTCACTTAAATAAAGTTGTTTCTCTGTCTCTTGGTGTCCATTCTGTAACTCTAATGGTCCACCGGTTATGCATATACGCATTAGATGGCCTGCCCAGCTCCATTTTCCGTCTTAATGTCAACTAGAACATCGGCTATCCCCGTTTGCTCTCTGATCCACACCGCCCTCTTCTCTGTTAACGTTAGGCCTAACATTTGTCGTTCCATCGCTCGTTGTGCGGTCCTTAACTTGTTCTCAAGCTTCTTCGTTAACCTCCAAGTTCATGCCCCATATTTTAGCACAGGTAGAACGCAATGATTGCACACTTTTCTTTTCAACGACAGTGGTAAGCTCCCAGTCAGGATTTGGTAATGCATGCCGTACGCACTCCAACCCAATTCAACCCGATTATTCATAATATAGCTCAAATAAAATAAGTCAACTGACATATTCCATTTTTCCAGTCCGCACTCACTAACATAATGAGCTAACCTGCATAGGCGCCAATGGTGTGAAATTATCAGTTATCTATTTTTGATGTCTTGTGCTCGATGTGCCTTCATTGCCAAATAAATTAAATTAATTAGCAGTGACGTTAGCACTTCCTGAAATTCGTGGGAACATTGCGGTATCACTTCTTCGCTGGCTTCAAGTTTTGTAGCCGTTTCGAGGTGCTAATGCGATCGGAATTCACAAATTACCAAATAGACGGCGAACAACCTTCTTGAAAGGGGCGAGAACAAAAGAAAAGATGACGAGAAGTGCTGCGTCAGACCTCAGCGTACGCCGCGCCAGCAAAATAACTCCACCAACTAAGCGAAGGAGAAGAGCCCAGGAAACGCCGCCTGTCGCCAGCCTCTCACATTTTTATCTTCACGGTTTTCCGCTGAGCCCTCTGTCACCGCCGTCTCATGCCGGCTCGCTTCTTCATTTACTCTCTCTCTCGCTCTTTCTCTCTACACGGAAAGAAAACATACAACACAGAAAGTAGTTGCCTTGTAACAGGCGAGGCAAGAGAAACACTAAGCGCTAAGAGGAAAGAATAAAACAAAAACCGGACCTCTGGGCCGAGGTACGACACCATAAATCATTCATGGTCTTCGAGCAAGAAAAGTCGAGCGGCATAGTTTCACCGTAGGAGACTCCGCAGAGCACCGAAGAGCCAGGCCGGAAAGGCCGCAGGAAAGGGAGGGCGCAGATGGGCGAGAGAAGGCAGCTCCCTTGCCCCGCGGGGCCTCATGGGGTTAGACCAGAATTTTCATTCCTCGGCATCGCGGGCAATCCGTCACCCAAGTGCGGTTCTTCCCCGCCGCCAGGCGACGCAGGGCGCCGACCAAAAAGCGAGGGAGTTCATCAACTTCGCCATGCAAATTCCGTGAGCGCGCGCACGGAAGACTGTAGACAGCACTCTTATTTCCTGGGCAATCAACGCGGGACGCGCTTGCAAGCTGTTTCTGAGTCGTCCGGACAGAAAGCAAGAGTTTGACACGGGGGGGGGACATACAAGCTCGAGCTCCTGTTTGTGGAACCAGTGACATTGAGCCATTAAACTTCATGGTCAGGTCGTATATATAACATGATGCCTGCCACATTATGGCTCTTGGGACGCATGGCGTAGTGAAGTGGTCGTCAATATGGTTTTATTACGACGCAGTGTGCAAGTCAGCGTATACAAACTGCCACTCAAATGAGCGCCTGCGCATTAAATCAGTGCACATTAAAACAGCCAGCCCTATAGCACAAAAAAGAACACCGTGAGTTATATGGATGCATTGCTGCTTCCATTACACTAATACGAGCACAGACTAGTGCAACACACATAACGTTTCCATTTTCCCTTTTGAGCTGTACAGAATTTGTCGAAAAGACCGTCAGTCCACCTTCACACATGTAATCACCTCTTCACTCGTTCCCCACGCAGTCTTCGATCGCGCCTCGAGGAATACGTCCGGCTGTTAACAGCAAGCGCTCAGTCCATGAGTATTAAAAATAATGGCCCTTACGCACCTCTGCAAACATGAAGAAAGGAAGCGCGTGAAAATCAGTGTTACCGGAATCAGTCAACTTTACCTCACAGTGACACGTGACTTATTTTTCTTGCAAGGCTTCTTTTTCTTCTGTACCCCCAGGAACGGGAGCCATGAGGGAGTTCCCCCCTGCAGGTCACCTCCGATGCACGGACCCGCAGAGCCACTCCCTCCGCGGCCAGGCTGCAAAGGATTAAACGGGTCCGACCTGGAAAGTGAAATAAATGTTCTTATTCCCCTCTTGAAGTTTAATGAAACGGCAATTTCTTGACAACGCCGAGCCCGACAGTAAAGTGTCCTCGAGGCACCCTTTGACGGCTTCTATTTCGTTGTTTCCGCTGAATACGCCGCTTTCGCGTTCACGTCCTGTGACCCATAAAGAACGACAGTGAAGTATAGCACGCACTCTCGCGAAACTGCTACGGCAGGCGGACTGGCGACGTTGACTGATGGTGCTCGACAGGGAGGGCAGTCTCCACGTTAGGTATAAGCCTCGCCAGATTTCTTGCCCAATCGTGTAAGGTCTCGGCGAAAGGCAGCGAGAGGCTCGTCGCTCGAAGCTTCACGACGTTATGCATATATAGACTTGTAAAAGCAGCGGCAACTCTTTCAAAGTTCCACTAAGATCTGGAACAAAAAGAGCAATGGTTGGATTGACGCCACGCATACATGTAATAAAATGAAAGAGGCTTAACGTTCAAAGGCTGCGCATTCCGCTACAGCCGGGGAACACAGACGTGAAGAGGGCTACGGATCAATTCTGATCAACTGCGGTCCTTTAAATTGCATCCAAGACTTCTCATTTGTGAGCGACATAGAAATATTCCCTGACTTCAAACATATACATTTTCTCTTGGAATCAGAAGCAATTCGTTTGGTATGCTTGCGGCTGAACTCTGCAGGCATTCCACATTTTGTGCGTAACACTAATCCTGTTGGCTGTCCTTGCACAACGGTTGACCGGCACAACTTTGTAGTCTGTGAGAATTGTGCTATCCACATTGCCAACGACATCTGATGCGAAATACGTATCCTCGCTAAATGAAAAGCCGGAAACTTCCTTCTCCTGCACATCCCCCTCCCCTGTCGCCCTGGCGCCACGAGCCAGGTAGATAATCTATTCACGTAAGTCAGCTTCCTAATATCGCTCACAAAAAAAAAAAAGGAGAAAAGGGGACACGTGTGCAAAAAAAAAAAAAAGCTGACAGAAGTTCTGATCATATCTACACTCTGCAAGCCCACTGCCAAGGTCGAAAAGGGAATGGCATAGAAAGAAATATCGGCGATCCATCATAAGCAGCAGCTGTCAACCGGCTTCGTTTCATCTATTCCTCGCGAACCAACGCACACATCCGTGCCTTTGGCCTCCAATGCGGATTCAAGCGACGACGGCCTTTGCCGCGACGCTAGTGGTCTGAATGCCGCAGCCCGTAGCGGGCAACGGCAGAGGCTGTCTTTCCCCGCCAGCGGCGAGCTCTAGCCATTGTGGGTCACATTCGTTCCAGTCGGGGAGGACGACCGCCAGCAGCGCGCCCGGGGCGAACACTGCTCGCCACATGCTCCGCCCCGCACTAGTAGCCCGCTGACAGTGCTTTGCATCGCGATGCCAGGAGGCTAACATTTCTGTTCGAGCCGGCTTCTGCGCCGCGGACGTTGCTTTTGGTTCGGGCTGGTTACGGAGGACGCGCTGTAGTGCGTCGAAATGATTGCTGGGTTCAAGTTTATCGCATGCGGTGCGGTGTATAGTCTAAAAGGAGGTCGGCGGTTGGTTTCCTCGGCGTTGGTATCAATAGGAAACGCGGAGTAATCAGGGGCGTCTGAATGCATGCGTTTATACAAAGCGACGTCTTCGATCGCCAGCTCGCTTCGGAAGAGGTTGTCAAATACGTAGTCACGTCGACGCAAAGCGGACCCTTTGGGAATCGATTATATCGAGCACAGAAGGTTGGTAGGAGAGTTTAGGTTATTGTCCCTTGGAAATGCCTATTGCTAGTCGTAATAAGAAACAAAAAAGACAAAGTTCGTCGCACGGGGAGTCGAGCTCGCTTTTTTTTTTGTGTGTAGATAGTAATTCAAGCAAACAGGACCTTAACAGCAGGAGGTGGACAGCACTGGAATTGCACGAAGGCTATATCCCTGCTATGCAGGAATATGCGTTCGCTGATGCCTTCACTGTTTGTCTGTTTAGCTTCCCTGTCTTTCATTTTCTGGTATCCCTGTCTCGCTGGAAGTTGCCAGCATAAGAATATATTATTTACAGGCTGCTGCTACCAGAGAATGGCTGACAGCATCTTACGCGGCATGTCCCGTCTTCGTCCTCTTCGCGTAGCACAGCAGTCCTTGAATGGCAGGCTCATACGCAATGGTGTAATGACAGGCTCATATGAAGAATGGTCGTGCGCAGGTGTCAGGGAATAACTAGCAAGAATTCCGGCCGGTCAAGTTTCATGTTGCGACGGTAAAGGACGTCATCGCGTAAGACATAGTGGCGTAGAGCAGGGTCGGAACGTGCAGAAGAGAGTCGCTGAATGGTGAGCTTTAGGACTGTATCCCGACGCTGTTCGGTGCCGATGTCGCGTACATCAGAGATCGCCAGCACACAGGAATCATGGTCATGGCCAGCGAGGCTAGCAGGGTCCATCGGATGGCGCGAAAGACAATCGGCATCTTGATGTAGCCTGCCCGATTTATAAATTACCTTAAAGGTATATTCCTGTCGTGTCAGAGCCCAGCGACCAAGGCTACCAGTTGGGCCCTTGAGCGAGGACAGCCAACAAAGAGCGTGGTGGTCGGTAAGAACCGAGAATGCGCGGCCGTACAAATACGGGTGAAATTTTGCGACAGCACAAACCAATGCAAGGCACTCGCGCTCTGTGATCGAATAGTTCCGTTCAGATGTGGAGAGCAGGCGGCTGGCGTATGCAATAACACGTGTGTGGCATTATATAGTGGTACTGAGCTGAGGAAGGCGCCAATTCCATGCCCACTAGCATCTGTGTGAACCTCAGTATGCGTGGATGGGTCGAAGTGAGCCAATATAGGCGGTGAAGTGAGCAAGTTGGTCAGCGCTGAGAATGCAGCCACGTGGTCTGGGCCCCACGAGAAGGGCACATCCTTCTTGAGAAGGTCGGTTAGGGGTCAGGCTATGATGGCGAAATTGCGTATAAAACGGCGGAAGTACGAGCATGATCCAACAAAACTCCGAACAGCTTTAGTACACGAGGGCACAGCGAAGTTCTTGACAGCGCTAATCTTGGCAGGGTCAGGTTGGACACCTGTAGCACTTACAAGATGATCATGCACAGCGATTTGGTGTCTGCCGAAATTACACTTTTTGGAGTTTAGCTGGAGTCCTGCTCGACGAAAGACAGCTATAATGGTCGCCAAACGAGTAAGGTGACTTTAAAACGTTGGGGCAAACACAATGACGTCGTCTAGGTAGCAGAGGCAGACCATTTGTAGCCACGAAGGAGAAAGTCCATCATGCATTCGAACGTTGCGAGGGCGTTGCACAGTATACAAAGGGCATAATTTTGAACTGATAGAGGCTGTCCGGTGTAATAAAGGTAGTTTTTTTCTCGATCCAATTAGTCGTCAACAGAAATCTGCCAGTAACCCGAGCGCAGGTCTATGGATGAGAAGTACTTCGCACCGTGAAGACAGTCCAGGTCGTCATCGATCCGTGGCAGCGGATATACGTCTTTGCGCGTAATTTTGTTTAAGGCACGATTGTCTACGCAAAATCTCCAGCTGCCATCCTTCTTTTTCACCAAGACGACAGGTGACACCCACGGACTTGAGGAAGCCTCTATGACGCCTTTGGGGAGCATCTTGTCTCGTTGTATGATCTGGTGTTCGGAATGGGACACACGATATGGTCGCCGTCTGATAGGAATAGCATCTCCGGTACGTATTCGATGACTTACGAGAGACGTTTCACCGAGAGGGCAGTCATCGAAGTCGAAGATATCCCTATAGGTCCTTAGGAGGTGGCGGAGTTCCGCGGCTTGACAAGTCGGAAGATCAGGCGCAATCATCGCGGTAATTTCGTCGGGGACTGGACTCGTCGGGCCGGTTGCGAGAAAGTACGAACAATTATCGGCGTCTAGTGCTGCGACGTCGCATTCATCAAGCGCTGACACTTTGGCCACTGAGATGCCTTGCGGGAGAGCTTGGGTCGAGTTGCTGAAGTTGAGAAGCGGGAGCTGGACGTGGTTGTCGACAACAGTCACGAGGGTATGCGGTACAGCAATATTTCTGGTCAACAGCACTTCAACTAGTGGAGACACTATGTAGTCGCCGTCTGGAACAGGTGATGCAGTCGTCAAGATAACACAGATGGCGGCTTGCGGTGACAAGCGAACATAATCGACAGAACATAAGCGGTGTGACGGTAAAGCTGGAACATCAGCAAGTTGAGAAAGCTCAAGTTGAAGGACGCCGATTGCACAGTCAATGAGAGCGGCATGGGCCGACAAGAAATCGAGTCCGAGAATGACGTCGTTGGGGCATCGCTCAAGAGCAGTAAACAAAACAGATATATGGTGACCGGCGATGGTGCCGCGAGCTGTGCACATTCCAATGACTGCGGGAACTTCTTCCATCAGCGACGCGAATAATGCCAGTAGCGGCGGTTGTAAGTACTTTCTTGAGGCGGCGACGAAGGTGATTACTCATCACGGATATTTGTGCCCCAGTATCGACGAGTGCGGGAACAGTTAAGCCGTCAACGTCAACGTCGATCAAGATACGAGGAGAGGATTTGAGGTGGAAGTCGAATATGCAGCGTCACCTCTAAGAGCTGCATCCCTTAGTTTCCCTGTCGAAAGTTGAGCGGCGATGTCGGACGTCGTCGTAGAGGCGAAGGAGACGACGGCCGACGCGCTGACGGCGAACGCGACTGGTGACCTCGGGGCGACGGGGAACGGCTGTGCGGCGTAGGGCTGACATCGACGTTGTACGGCTCAAAAGGCTGGAAGCGGCGGTAGATATCACTATTGTATGGCTGGTATGGCTGAGCGGGCTGAAAACGGCTATAGTTGTCGGATGCGGCTAGCAGTGTTATCCCGGGTTAACGGCGACACCCAACGGATGTTGCAATGAGCGCGACCTGACCGATACGGCGGCAGTGGAAGCAAACCGGCCGATCATCCGCCGTCCGCCATTCAGCCGGATTACGAGAGCGCGGATAAAACCGTTGTTCGTCGCCGCCATCGGAAATTACACGAATCGTCCATCGGGAAATCAAAGCAATTGCTCCTGCTCTCCCCAACAACGGCCACGCGATTTTCACGTGGCGGCCGTTTCCCTGGTCCAGTCTATTGTGCGGGAGGAACTCGGCAACTTGGGTTTCGCCGTCTGCGCCGTTGCTCAGTCTCGGACAACTGACTTTCGCCCTAGGTCGCCGCCTCGCCCGAGGTCACCGCCCCATGCGAAAGTCAGTTGTCCGAGACTGAGCAACGGCGAAGACGGCGAAACCCAAGTTGCCGAGTTCCTCCTGCACAATAGACTGGACCAGGGAAACGACCGGCACGTGAAAATCGCGTGGCCGTTGTTGGGGAGAGCAGGAGCAATTGCTTCGATTTCCCGACGGACGATTCGTGTAATTTCCGATGGCGACGATGACTGCAGACGAAAGGCCTGTCCGTCTTCGCATGATGACGTCGGGGCGGTGTTCGGTAGCCGAGCGAATAACCTCGCAATACGCCGACATTGCTCCTGCTCAAAACACCGGTATTCTTCAATAATTGCGTCGACGATCAAACAATTTCGACACACTAATAGGTTGAACGCATCGTCTGCGATTCCCTTCAGTACGCGACCAACCTTGTCCGACTCCGTCATGTCCATGTCCACTTTACGGCAAAGAGCTAAGACGTCCTGAATGTAGAATATGTATGTTCAGTGGACGTCTGAGCGTGGATGGATAGCTCTTTCGTTGGGCTTCCCATGGGCTTCCCAAACAAGGCACTAAGTTTTGTTTTGAAAGTGTCCCAACTTCCAATCTCTGCCTCTTGGTTATCGAACCACACCTTTGCGTTCCTTTGAGGTAAAACAGCACGTTCGCCAGCATCATCGTCGGGTCCCAATGATTGATCTCATTGATACGTTCATGGCAATCTAATGTTCAACGTCAACTTCATCCGTACCGCAGAACGTTCCCGGGTCTTTAGGATGCGTAAAGACGATCGTTGACGTTGTTGTCGGGGCTGGTGCAGGCGTCGTACTGGCCGGCGCAGGCGGCGTGGTCGTGGTCTCGTCTGTCATTATGATGACCCCGACTCGACGACCACTGCGGAGCTCCGTTGTACAGCGCTTCTTCCGGTACCCCGCACCCCCCACCTAATTGTCACGGGAATTCACAAGTACGCGGGGGAGACGAAATTGAATATGACAATATTTACAGACGCCTGCTACCAGAGAATGGCTGACAGCATCTCACGCGGCATGTCCCGTCTTCTTTCTCTTCGCGTAGCACAGCGGTCCTTTAATGGCAGGCTCATACGCAATGCCTCGCAACAATATAAATGGTTCTGTATCACTTTATTCTTTTAATCGGCGGCTGGAAATACCGCAGTCACCGCTATTAGTGCACATTGAAATAGCGATACAATAGTCGGTGTGCTGGCCGCTCGACTGAACACGCGTGCTTTTCAGCAAAGTTAGCCAACCGAGTGACGTGGTGGGATTGCGGACGTGAAGGTTTGGATTCGAACGCCGGTGCTGCAAATCCAAATGGCTTGTCGGACTTCCAGGCGAGTGTCCAGTTTCATTCGAAGCTAAGCTAATTCGAGTTTCCTTGTATCACCAAATTACTCGTAAAATATTGCTGTTGTTTCAAGCGATCTTTTTTTTTTTCTTCACAGGAATGCGTAAGATGAGAGTTCCGTTCCGTGGGCTTTGAGTGGCTTTTTACATCGAAACAAAAATGGTAATTTTATGCGTACTCTCGCCTTGATTAGTATTTTCGTGAGGTTTAGATATATAGCTGGCGCGGATCGGGGAATCCACTTACATGAATAACTATGAATCAAATAAGCCTGTTTTATATGGTCACGGTGCGTCAGCGGATGCAGTAGCCGAGGCAGTTTCGATCGCTATACCGCTTGTAACGACGCCAGACGCGTATATTTTCACTATAGATCACCCGAACAATATAAAGGACGTGTGCTTTGGCACGCAGCCTCTCCTATTGCTGTCCCGTTTGTCGTACGCTATAAGGGCGAAATCTCGCTTTTGCTACAGCGTTGAGCATGAAATGATTGCATGAACGCTCGTGTTAAATCAGATGAAAATCTAATTCGAGATATCTGAAACAAGTGCAGAACAGATTAACGAAAATAATATGACATAGATTTGTACAAAATGATGGCAGAGGGAGGATAACCAGGCACATCACCCATAATAGAATTATTGAAAACAATTTCTAAGAGGATCAACAGATATGATCCAAACGTGATCTTTACGATAAGTTATGACGTTCATTTCTAGGAGTTGTCACTGCGGTGTCCTTCTGTGGGAGTGATCCGCGAAGATCCTGCGAAGCACGAAGCACGCATCAATAGCTCCAAATGTTGGCTTTGATATCGATCAGCCCCCATCGCGGAAATGTTCTCTCTCCAGAAAGGCGCAATAAATTATTTTAGTATGCCAACAAGGTTTCTGGAACCCACAACAATGAAGTACAGTAACTAATTTACGGCGTAAAATAGTGGCGCCAGAAAGGTAGAAAAATAGGGAACGAAAGGCAGAGAGGTTAACCATGCAGATAAGCTGTCGGCTTAGCTACTCGGCACAGGAAGAGGAGGAAAAGGCAGATCATATTAGGAGAAAAGAAGAGAAAATATGAAGAGAATATGTCAGCACAAGCCCGAGGAAGGCACGTGACAACGACCACCATTTTTGATTCAGCGCCGCTGCTTTCTTACGAAACGTACAAGTGCTAAGAGCAACTCAGGATGACGTCGGCTCGTACAAGTGACCAAGAGTTGCATTTTCCATAAGGAGATGGTTGTCCAGCTTGTCGATCGAGTGTGGTGCAGCACGAATTTCCTCTCTTTCTTTCATTCTTTTTTTTTTTTTCGCTGTAACGATGACACTTACACATGGCGCGCAATTCTCTCTTAGAAGCCACGCACTTCACTTTCAGGACTTCTTGCCAGGACGACTGCTTGCCAATATTCATTGAGCTGGAAGGTGAGAAAAAAATATATACTATATCAGCCTTCCTTCGACGAAATGCGACTAAAAAGCGATTGCAAAGGTACATAACTCCCTATCACGTTTTCGTGGCGTGTCGAACGGAAAACGTTTGAAATGCCACATTTCTTTCTTTATTTATTATGTTTCTTTTTTATTCCGCGTCCATGCATTGAACGATGCGGAAGCAATGACTACCGACAGACACCAAATATCCGTCACAGGCGCACCATGCCACGCCACACAGTTGCAAAAAAGCAGCGCAGCGGCTTTGCAAAGGCCCATTGTTCTACGGTAGCCGTGCCAGGAATAGGCACGATGCGAAGCGGAAATCAATAAGGAACAAAAACAACAAAAACGAAGTATCAGAAAGAAAACAACGCGTAGCAGCTTCGTAGACATGCCTTAGATGAACATGTAGCGACTGATCCGGTCTGGAAGCGGGCCTATACATTGTATCAGTTCGAGATTCTTAGTGAAGGTATATACGTGTCGTCTTATCCTCCTCATTCCCTCCAACATAAATAAAAACAAAGAGAAAGAGGCTATGCCACTATCAATACACGTGCATGGTAAAGAGGACAGAAAAAAGATGAAACGTTTATATATCAAAGAGAATCAAAGAGAGAGAAATAGTTGTACTCCGCGTGAAAGGCTGCTTCGGGACGGCGGCGCGCGACCGCGTTTACTGGAGCGGGCGCGGCGGTCCCGTGGACTTAATCCATCTTCGCAACTCGCTCTGCGCGCGCATGCGCCCAACGCACGGCTGCGGTCGCCGGACACGACAGCGGGCTGGACCGGACCAGTCGGCTGGCGCTGACCGTGCACGAGCATCTCGAGGGCAAGGAGTGGATAACGAGAGTAAACTGGATAAGAAGACAGAGGAAAGGAGGGTTGGGGATGCACTTGTAGCACAAGCGCACGCATGCAGTCACAAGAACGCATGCAAGCACGGCGTCGTCGATCAAAATGCAAGCAGGATCAAAAGCGTTATTTTGGCTCACAAAGTAAAGAACGAAAGAAGGATAAAGAAAACTGGCAAGCGAGATCAAAGAAAAAAAATAAAGAACGGGGAGTCAGCAAACCTTACAAGACAGGCAACCGCCACTTCGACGAGGACCGGCAATTCGAGGGGGAGGCGGCGGCCGGGGAAATCGTCGCAGGCCATAGAAGCATGCGAGAGGACGAGAGAGCGAGAGGGGAGGGGGAGAAGGCAGGACGAGAAAAACCTTTGCCACAAAGTTGCTTTCATTAATAACTTTTTCTTCTTCCTTTTTCGCGCCGTCTCTTTCCAATAAGTTTGACGTTCATTAATCATCCGGGCGATAGGGCTGCGAGCCGGGTCCGGGGGAGGGCTGCCAACACGCGCAGCGGACAGCCAAGCCAAGCCAGCCAGCCAGCCAGCAGAGGCACTCCCCACTTCACGCGAGCCGTCCCTTTCTCGTGCAGAGCGGAGTTGCTTTCTTTCTCGTTTCGTTTCTCTCTTTTTTTTTTTTTTTCCGGTTCCGACTAGCTTGCCGCTCTCGGGCGAGCGCACAGAAAAAGAGGAACCTTGTCCGGTAGAGTTGCTGAGAGTAACCAGTGTCAAAGAAAATGAAATGCAACATAGAAACGTGATCATTTAAATACAAGCACGTGCTTCCTTAAACCTTCCCGAGGTGTGTCGTCTTTTTCCTTTTTTTTCTCTCCTCTTCAAGCGGAGACCCGCACACCGCTCACGTGCTGCAGAAAAAAGAAATAAAATGTAAGAAGCACGGAGCGAGAATCCGTACAGCTTCGGCCAAAGATAAACCAAGAGCAAGACGGGGAAGTGTAGCGTGGTACGGTGTTTTACAGCGATACAGGAAGGAGCATAGCTTGGCCTCCCGCGTGAAGAACTTCGCACCTTAAATATGCATTGATCGTTTTGTATTGAGATGAGTTGGAAGGTCGTTAATTTCTCGGGCGAGAATGATGGGCAGAACGAGTATGACTCATAGGCTCGATAGCGGAACAAAGCAGGGCCTCGCTTGCAGGCTTCGCGGAAAGCCCTTCCCTACAAGCCTGTCTGGAGAGAAGCCGGTATTTTTGTGTGCTTCGTTGTCTGTGGCGTCTCGCGCTATCGCTTGGCTTAGATAAAAGCCCCACCCACGTCTTGTACAAGTGCGTAATTACATACTGGGCAAGTGTATGCAATCGTACAGTCACGCAATCCTCCATACTAATATTCCCGAAAAGTGTGTCGAATGGAAGGCGCGTATACAGTCAGGCTCGACGTTCGAATCATTCATGCGCGGAATGTGCAACATTTATTCATATTGCTTACCGCTGCTTGGCTGTGACAATTCTGATATTGCTTGAAAATTGACGCAATTTCTTTTGTTTCAAATTCTCGCCTTGTCGTATCTTCCGGAATGTTTCACAGTAATCGCAGTGACATGAAGAACTCCGCAGGTTAATCAGAGTGGTCTGATGTCATGCACATCTGGTGCGGCCAGTGCAACTGGATTGGACGCGTGTATCTAGGGGACTAGTGGGTTAATGTGAAAGTCGAGTGTGTAGGGAATATCGG